>NC_056726.1:1408369376-1408404376 GCF_019279795.1 Protopterus annectens
CTTCCTGAAATATCTGGAAGTCAGGTGGGGAGTTAATGACAGCTCCAAGTTTGCAATCATCTGCAAAAGTGGTAATTTACAGGCTGCTTATATTAGGCTTAACATCACTAAAGTAAATACCAAAGAGAAATGGTCCTAGGACCGATCTGTGGGAGACACTGCTGGTAGCTACTCTTTTTGAAGACAGCATGCCTCCTGCATTAATTGATTGGGTTCTGTCATTTAAATAGTTTTTTTTATTCAGTGGGTAACATTGGGGTTTATCTTTAGTTTGAATAGCGTATTGATAATGTAAGAATGCGAGTTGGCAACAAAAGCCTTGGTCAGGTTCAAGTACGTAGTGTGAATAGATTTGCCTGAGCGCAGTGCATCAGTGACATGTTTTAAGAAGATCACCAAGTTCAGGAGGCAGCATCCGCCTTTAGGAAATCCAAACTGGCTTGGGTGCAGGGCTGGTTGAGTGCCTATGTCCTTGTTAATAAGTTCCATAGTGATGTATTCCATTGCTTTGCAGATAATGCTGATGCGGCTTATAGAACTTTAGTTTTATGGTTCAGTAGTGGATCCCCCTTGTGGAATGGGATGACTTTTGCAGTTCTTGACTCCTAGGCACACATTCAGTGGAGAGACTGAAGCTGAATAGGCTTACTAAGTGCCTGGTGCTGACAAGAAGGCAGCCTGAGACATTATCAGTGTGACATTGCCAGCTGAGCTATCTGTAATTTTGTAAATAATTCTATGTCATATGTGAATTTTGATATGATTTATACAGAACTGTATGTTATGTACTGAGCTTCAAGAATGTAACTACAGCATACCCTGCTGGAACATGGAAAATTAACTTATAAAACTTCAAGAAAATAAGTTGAAATTAAATGCTTTACGATGTGCTATAAAATTTAGTTAATGCAGCAAGGAGACAGGATTCCTAGAGCTAGACATTTTTTCTATGGTCTTGGAGAAAAGTAATTGCTATGTTTAAAATGTAAAGTATTTTTATTGCTTTATGACTTCCTAGCAGCTGCACAGTTCTGAAAGATATGTATTTTACACAGAGAGATGCTAAAAATATTTGTACTGTTTGACAGTGGGGGTAGCTTGGGAACTGAAGTCAGGTGACAAAGAGTGATGTCATCCAAGCTAACCCAGCATTGATGTTTGATATTAACTTGGGAACATTGTCAGAGAAAGACTGGGCATTTTGTATCTCGTCTTGGACCTAGAAACATCCACTCTCAGCACTTCTGCCTGTGTGTTGTCTGTAAGTAAGATTCACGGCATAGTAGCTCTCTTAGAGAAAGATAGGAATATAGTAAAGATCAGTTTAGATGTTTTCTGTATCTGTGTATGACTATACTGCAATATTGCTTTAAAATATTTCCTGTGATTCTGAACTCTGTAGTTACTGTGTTGTTTGAGAGTTGTCTTGTTTTTTTTATTATTTATTATTAAATATATTTAAATATTTCAATTGTGGCTGGTTTGTTTAGAGATATTTAAGCTCTTAGAGTACTTGCATATGTATTTGGTGACACTGTACAGGCCATTCCAATAGCTTTGATTGGTCAGACTACCATTCGGATTAATAGTAACATTACACAGCAGGATTGGACATCCTTTGTAAGGGGCTTATAGTAGCTGATAAGTAGTGGTTGGTGGCAGTGATAATTACCTTATAGTCTGGGTAGATGGTAGCATAGCTAGTAAATCTATGCCAGCCTTCCCCAGGAGTGTCTGTGTTTTTTGTATAAAAGTCAAATCTCAAAGTGTGCGTGTGTCAGCTACTTGGGCAGGGACACAAAGCACTGGTTGGACAGAGAGGGTGCTGGAGGTTTTGGCTTGACCACTCAGCTGAGATCTCAACCCTATATGTGCCAGTGGGAAGTCTTATTGGGGATCTGGAGAAAGAGGGAGAAACCAGCCCCAGACTGACTGTGATCTCTGTGTGCTGTTAAAGGAAACTGCAGTTTACTGTGTGTGTGTACTTGTAATCCTCCCATTGTGTACATCCCTCAGTGTTAACAGCGGTGAGGATTGAGGCTCTTTGATTACTGGGCCAGTGCAGGGGCATCACATATTAACTGTTTGGCAGTGGTGGGATATTCACACCACATATATTAATTGGTTGACAGTGGTGAGTTAGCCAAATCCCATATTAAATGACTTGTAGTGGTGTGGATATTGAATTCCTGAAGCCTGTGTGCAGTGGTCACTGAAGATGTTTGTACTCTTAATCAGCCACACAGTGAACATTCTGAGTTCATATAACAATTGTTTTTTTGTTAGCTTAGTTAGTCAGGGTGAGCAGGCAAGCATGTCAGCAGAGGAGTATGGCAAGCTGACAAGGAGCCAGTTGGCTGAGATGTGCCAGGCTAAAGGACTGGTGCATGCCAACCTGACTAAGGCAGGAATGACTAAAGCTTTAGTCACAGCTACATCACAGAATAGCAACCAGGAGGACAATCAGACTGGCTGTGGAGATGTATAACTCTCAGAAAATGGACAGCTCAACCTTTCCACATAGGACTTAAAAAGCCATCTGGAGTTAAACAGACTTGAGCTGGATGTGAAGCATTTGGAAATAGAAGCAACAGAGTGACTGAAACATCTTGAGGCTAAGGAAAATGAGAAAATGGGATGGCTGGAGGCTGAGGAGGAGAGGCAGAGGCAACATGAAAAGGAGATGCTGAATCTTCATCAGAGTCATGGAGGTAATGGGGAAGGGAGTAACTGAACCCCAGTAGCAACAAAGGTCAATAAATTTCTTCCACGATTTATAGAGGGGGATAATTTTGATAGTTTCATTCATATGTTTGAGAGGGTATGTAAAGAGTACAATGTTGACCAAGGGTATGGTTCCTGGCCCCCTTACTCCATGGTAAAGCTGTAACTGATATTTCTAAACTGTCTGATACTGATTGTTTAAATTATAATATTGTAAAAAACTGTTTGCTAGAATGTTTTAAGTTAAAACCTGAAGCTTATAGGAAAACGTTTTGTGAGCATAGATGCAAGGCAGATGAAAGTGTGTGTGAATATTTTGCTGAGCTAAGCACTTTTTTTCATAGGTGCGTGAGTGGATATTAGAGAACAAATTCTGAAGGACTGGCAGACCTTTCGGTGAGGGAACAAGCTCTTAGCACTTTGCCTGAGGACATGAGAATCTGATTAGCTGATAGAGAATACAATACTGCAGATGAGGTGTGGAAGAAGGGAGACCTATACCTAGGAAGCAGGGCATCACTCACAGAAAAAGGAACCCATGGTGGGCAGCCCAGACTGTTCCAACAATGCCGTCAGTAGCAGGGGAAGCTACTGGTCCAGGTACACATACAGAACCAAGGGTTGAATGTTTGAAATACAACCAATGAGGCCGTGTAGCATTTAGATGTCCACACAGGCTAAGTGGGGAACAAAAGGTGGGAGAGCCAGTAAGTGGGAATGACAAAATGCTAACAGTAGGTTGTTTCGAGACAGCAAGGGTACCAAACTACCACAAGAGGTTATATCCTATCTTAGTGAATGGGAAAGAGTCCATGGCTGAGCGAGATACAGCCTCTGACCTAACCATTGTGAGGCCTGCAATGGCTACAGAGGAGCACTACTTGCTTGGGCAGTCTACTCCAGTCAGAGCTTTAGGAGGGACTCCATTCCAAATAACTTTGGCTAGGGTTCACTTTGATTGGGAGGGTGGAAAAGGAAGCAAGCAAAGTAGGTGTGTTTGAGGATATCACTGCAGATGTCCAGATAGGGAATGTTTCTGATAATGCAGTACCATGAGTGCATGCAGTTACATGCAGTCAGGCTTGGAGACAAGCATGTGGGTTGGGTAGCCTGAGAAGACCCAGACAGACTGCACACTTACAGCCAGGACTGGTGAGGTGGTTACTTCATGGTGAGAGCTACCCTGTAGCAGTGAGACTGAAGGTGAGCCACAGCTGCTTATGGGTACTGATGTTCCCTTGGACAGAGTGACTGCAAGGGCAGAGGTGAGTAGTAGTACCCAGGCTGACAGTGAGGCACTGTTGTCAGAGAATACTAGACTTCCTGTGGAAGGGTAGCTGGGAAGGGTTACAAAGAGAGAGTTGAGACAAGCTCAGCTCTCACTCCCTACATTACAAGGCCTGAGGGAGGTAGCTAGTGAGGCACCTGATTCTCAAGGGAAAGGGGAATCTGTATACTGGGACAAAGGGTTACTGTATAGAGAGTGGAGCCCTGAGGGAGGGCTAGAGGGTGAGAGAATACAGCTGTTGCTAGTGCCCAGAGCCTACCATCTGACACTTCTAGCCATAGGCCATGATATTCCCTTTGTAGGTCATATGGAAATAAAACATACAAAGAGTTGTATTATGCAGAACTTCTATTGGCCTGGGATTTCCAGAGATTAATCAGGGTACTGCAGGATCTGTGAGCAATGCCAAAAGGTAGGCAAGGTAGGAGACAAGGTGAAAGCTCCTTTCATGCCTTTGCCTGTGATTAAGGAGCCATGTCAGAGGGTAGCTATGGCTATTGTGGAGCCTCTGAGTACCCCATGTTCTACAGGGAAAAAGTATATCCTAGTGGTAGTAGAATATGCTATCAGATGCCCTGAGGCAGTGGCTCTTTCTTCCATTGAGGCAGAAAAGGTGGCAAATGCTTTGTTAGAGATTTTCAGCAGGGTAGGTTTCCCAAAGGAAATACTGACTGACAGAGCTGCCAATTTCATGTCAGACTTGCTGGCTTGTCCGTGGAAGCACTGTGGGGTGAAGCACCTAAACATCACCCCCTACCATCCCCAGACCAATGGTCTTGTTGAGAGGTTAAACTCTACACTAAAGATGATGTTATGGGCATTTGCAGACCAGTTTAAGAGGGAGTGTGACAAATATTTGCCCCATCTGTTGTTTGCTTACAGAGAGGTGCCCCAGAAATCCACAGGTTTTTCACCCTTTGAGTTGCTGTATGGGCATAGGGTAAGGGGATGTCTAGATTTGACTCAAGATAAGTGGGAGGGTGAGTGTGAATCCCACAAGGAATCTATTGTGGCATATGTCCTAAACCTCAGGACAAGGCTCATGGATGTTATGGCCTAGCCCAGAAGAACCTGGCAGAAGCACAACAGCAGAAAAAGGCCTGGTATGACAGGAATGCTCGAGCTAGAGAGTATGCTGTAGGACAGCAGGTAATGTTTTTCATTCCTGTCAGACACAACAAGCTGCAGGCAGCTGGGGAGGGACCCTACAAGTTGGTAAGAAAGGTCGGTGATGTTAACTACATGGTAAAACAGCTAGGCAGGAGGCAGGGGCACAAATTGTACCATGTTAACATGCTGAAACCTTACCATGATAGGGAGGCCCTTGTGATGAGTATCTGCAGTGGACAGGAGGAGTCTGAGGTGGATCAGCTGACTGATCTCCTCAGTGAGGCTTGGACTAACACCTCAGTGGAAGGGGTAGCAATGTCCCAGCATCTATTCTCTACCCCGTGTTGTGAAATCCGAGCAGTGTTACAGAAGTTTGTGGGCATGTTCACTGGAAAACCAGGGTGCACCAACCTGGTGCAGCACCATGTGGATACAGGAGCTCAAGCCCTATTAAGCAGGCCCTTTATATGGTGCCTGAGAGAGTCGAACAGACTCTGAGAGAGGTGATACAGGAAATGTTGGAACTAGGTGTAATTCATGAGTCCAGCAGTCCCTGGGCCTCCCCAGTGGGCTGGTACCAAAGAAGGATGGCAGCACCATGTTCTGTGTGGACTACAGGAAATGAAATAGTCACACAGAGTCAGATGCTTACCCCATGCCTAGGACAAGTGAAGCCCTGGAGCAGCTGGATTTGGCTAAATATCATACCAAGGGTTACTGGCAGGTGCCCTGACTCCCAGTGCTAGAGAGAGGTCAGCCTTTGTGACTCCTTTTGGCTTATATGAGTTCACAAAGATGCCCCTTGGGAGGAAAAATGCCCCAGCAACTTTCCAGAGGCTGGTAGATCATATCCTTGCAGGAGCAGCAGATTTTGTGCTTGCTTACCAAGATGATATTGCTATCTACAGCCATTTCTGGCAAGAGCACCTTCAACATGTCAGGGAGATGCTGGTCAGACTGCAGAGGTCAGGGTTGACCATTAAGTCCAGCAAATGTCAGGTGGGTATGGCAGAGGTCTCCTACCTGGGAGATAGAGTGGGGAGTGGTAAGATCAGGCCAGAACCTGCCAATGTGGAAGCCATTCACGCATGGCCTGCTCCTGTTACCAAAAAGCAGGTGAGGGCATTTTTATGGACAGTGGAGTACTGCAGAAAGTTTGTTCTCAATTATAGTACCATAGCTGCTCCCTCTCACAGACCTGACAAGGGAAAACTAGCCAGATGTGGTAGTGTGGTCCCCAGCATGTGAACAGGCATTCTGGCAGCTTAAAGGAGCTTTGGGAGGACCCCCCTGTGTTAGCCATTCCAGATTACAGCAAAGAATGTGTTGTGCAGGTGGATGCTTCAAACCATGGGGTGGGGGCTGTACTTAACCAGGTTTCCTCAGAGGGAGAAGAGCACCCAGTGGTATAGCTCAGTCATAGGCTCCAACCCAGGGAGGAATGCTATGCAGCTGTAGAAAAGGAATGCCTAGCCATAGTGTGGGCACTGCAGAAACATCAGCCTCATCTATATGGAAGGAAATTCACTGTAGTTACAGACAGCAATCCCTTAACATGGCTACATTGAGGCAGCCAGCAAAATGCCAAGTTACTAAGGTGGAGCCTAGGGTTGCAAGCATATGATATGACAGGGCAGCACTGCAGTGGGGTTAGCAATGCCAATGCAGATGAGCTGTCAAGACAGGGAATGGAGTGATGTATTCCCAGATTGGCGCAACCTTCTCCAGCAACGTTTCTCAAGGGTCACTTAAAAAACTAGCTTGAGTTTTCAGGAGGGAGAAATGTGAAACTGCCAGCCCAGCTATCTGGAATTTTGTAAATAATTATATGTCATTTGTGAATATTGATATGATTTACACAGAACCGTATGTTATGTGCTGAGCTTCAAGAATGTAACCACAGCATACTCTGCTGGAACATAGAAGATTAACTTACAAAACTTCAAGAAAATAACTTGAAATTAAGTGCTTTATAATGTGCTATACAAGTTAGTTAATGCAGCAAGGAGACAGGATGTCTAGAGCTAGAAGTTTTTTCTATTGTCTTGGAGAAAAGTAATTGCTATGTTTAAAATGTAAAGTGATTATATTGCTTTATGGCTCCCTAGTAGCTGCAAAGTTCTGAAGATATGTATTTTTCACAGAGAGATGCTAAAAATGTTTGTACTTTCTGATAATGGGGGTAGCTTGGGAACTGGAGTCAGGTGACAAAGAGTGATGTCATCCAAGCTAACCCAGCATTAATGTTTGATATTAAATTAGGAACTCTCTAAGAGAAAGACTGGGCATTTTGTATCTTGTCTTGGACCTAGAAACATCCACTCTCAGAACTTCAGCCTGCGTGTTGTCTGTAAGTAAGACTTGGGGCATAGTATCTCTCTCTAAGAGAAAAATATGAATATAGCAAAGATTAGTTTAGATGTTTTCTGTATTTTTGTGAAACTGTCCGGCAATGTTGTTTGTTTGAGTATTGTCTTGTTCTTTTATTATTTATTATTAAATATATTTAAAACTTTTAATTGTGGCTGGTTTGTGTAGAGAGCATATGTATTTGGTGACACTGTACAGGCCACTCCAATAGCCCTGATTGGTCAGACTACCATTCAGATTAATAGTAACATTACACAGTAGGATCAGACACCCTTTGTGAAGGCCTTATAGTAGCTGATAAGTAGTGATTGGTGGCAGTAATAACTATCTTATAGTCTGGGCAGAAGGGGGCATAGCTAGTAAACCTGTGCCAGCCTTCCCCAGGAATGTCTGTGTGTTTGTATATAAATCAAATCTCAAAGTGAGTGTGTGTCAGCTACTTCGGCAGGGACACAAAGCACTGGTTGGACAGAGAGGGTGCTGGAGGTTTTGGCTTGACCACTCAGCTGAAATCTCAACCCTATAGCTATACCAGTGGGGAGTCTTACTGGGGATCCGGAGAAAGAGGGAGAAACCAGTCCCAGACTGACTGTAATCTGTGTGCTGTTAAGGGAAATTGCACTTTACTGTGTGTGTGTACTTGTAATACTTCCATTGTGTACGTCCCTCACTGTTGCCAGTGGTGAGTATTGAGGCTACTTGATTACTGGGCCAATGCAGGGGAATCACAATCAGGAGCTAGAGTATTTAGCCCTGGAGAGAGCATTTAAGATGTGCTGCAAGCTGATCAGAAGGGAAATGTGTGGGTATGCTAATAAGTTGTAGAACATTAGGGCTAGATAGAGGAGCAATGTTAGCGTTGAATTTGTCCATTAATATTTGGCAATACCCTCAGGGGATGAGTGCTGTTGTTATTTATTAGTTCTGAGCATTGCTGGGCATTACCTCTATGGTGTCTGACATAACTGCTGAAGGGTTTGTGGTTGACTTTAACAGTGGTAGCAGTTCTCAATTCATACTTTTGGAGCATTTGATTTCTGTTTCTGAATTCTTTGTTGACCTGTTTGAGTTCTTGTGTAGATAATGTGGTATCATGTTTGCTTTTACATGTTATGTGTTTCTTCCTCTTATTGTGTAGTTTGTTTATTCCTGAATTTGGCATTGTATTTACGACATATGGACACATATGTCTCGATACATGCTTTGAAATGGACATAGAAATTATCTGCAAATGTGGCAGCATGTGAGATACAGTCATAGTGGTGAGAGGGGTGATTAAATTTTGTCAGATCATCAATTAGCGAAACTATATCTGTCTTGGTGTAGTCTCTGAATACAAAAGGGTTTTATGGTAAGTCAAGTTTTATCCTCACAGTGAGTGTTACTGAATGGTGGTCAGATTTGTCCAGTGATGTGGTAACTGTAGCTGTTGAGTGTATAGGGTGGCAACATTGGTGAGAACGGTTCTAATATCTTTGAACCCCAGTTGGGACTTGAACCAGTTTGTATAGAGACCTACTATTAATGAAGTCCAGAACTCTTTGTGCATATTTATTTGAGGTTATATAGGTTTTTCATTTAGTGATGGGATAGTCAAAGCCTTCAAAGAGAATCTGGAGGGATGGCAGTTTGATAAGGTACGTGTCATGAACTACAGGTGACTTGAAGAGAGTACTGCAGCTGGCTATGATATTGTACAGAATTTTATTTACCAA
Organism: Protopterus annectens; assembly: GCF_019279795.1. Taxonomy (NCBI): domain Eukaryota; kingdom Metazoa; phylum Chordata; order Ceratodontiformes; family Protopteridae; genus Protopterus; species Protopterus annectens. The sequence goes on from NC_056726.1 coordinate 1,408,378,584, forward strand.
TTACCATGAAAAGAATAGTGAGGAGTTGAAAGTTGTTGTCCTGACTTGTCCTGGCTTAAGAGCCTGAAGGTGAGATGACTTCTTAGAAATCAGACATGCCATCTCTAAATACCACTGTTACTTTCCACATTAGATATGAAAGACTGGTAGGCATAAAAACCCTGCACTGTGAGGGTCATATTACTGATAAGAAAACATATTTCAGTAACAATGCAGATATCTATGTTTCTAAGAGTTTGGAATGCCTGTAAGGAGTGCATCGAGCAGTACTTCCCTTATGCAGTCTTGATTTAATTTAGCTATGTAGGTAATTTGATGAGATCGATCCTTCCTAAAAAAAAGGCACTATGGTGGAGGAAAAATTCCTGGACAATAAAGGAAACCATAAAGAGAGATGTGTAGGCTATCCTTAGCAAAGTGGTCAGGGTTGTCTCTCTTCTCCTCCCAGGCAGATATATACGGGGTCCCGTTAGAATAGTTAAACCAATAATTGAAGTCATTTTTTTTGTATAGGGGCATCATTCTTGGTAATGGTAGGGTACTGCTGAATACTAGTTTCATACCATTTTCAGATGCATATTCTGAGAGAGAAATCATGTCCCTCTCCATACGAATCAAGGTGGCATGTCTGAAGTCATTCACTCCCACATGTGCAATGACCATATTGTATGTGTAACTAAGGGGAATGGACTTGAGGGCAGTAGTCACACAGAAGATACTGGCACCTGAGAGGCAGATAAGGCCTGGTATGACAGGAATGCTCGAGCTAGAGAGTATGCTGTAGGACAGCAGGTAATGTTTTTCATTCCTGTCAGACACAACAAGCTGCAGGCAGCTGGGGAGGGACCCTACAAGTTGGTAAGGAAGGTCAGTGATGTTAACTACATGGTAAAACCGCTAGGCAGGAGGCAGGGGCTCAAATTGTACCATGTTAACATGCTGAACCCTTACCATGACAGGGAGGCCCTAGTGATGAGTATCTGCAGTGGACAGGAGGAGTCTGAGGTGGATCAGCTGACTGATCTCCTCAGTGATGCTTGGACTAACACCTCAGTGGAAGGGGTAGCAATGTCCCAGCATCTATTCTCTACCCCGTGTTGTGAAATCCGAGCAGTGTTACAGAAGTTTGTGGGCATGTTCACTGGAAAACCAGGGTGCACCAACCTGGTGCAGCACCATGTGGATACAGGAGCCCAAGCCCTATTAAGCATGCCCTTTATAGGGTGCCTGAGAGAGTTGAACAGACTCTGAGAGAGGTGATACAGGAAATGTTGGAACTAGGTGTAATTCATGAGTCCAGCAGTCCCTGGGCCTCCCCAGTGGGCTGGTACCAAAGAAGGATGGCAGCACCATGTTCTGTGTGGACTACAGGAAATGAAATAGTCACACAGAGTCAGATGCTTACCCCATGCCTAGGACAGGTGAAGCCCTGGAGCAGCTGGATTGGGCTAAATATCTTACCAAGGGTTACTGGCAGGTGCCCTGACTCCCAGTGCTAGAGAGAGGTCAGCCTTTGTGACTCCTTTTGGCTTGTATGAGTTCACAAAGATGCCCCTTGGGAGGAAAAATGCCCCAGCAACTTTCCAGAGGCTGGTAGATCATATCCTTGCAGGAGCAGCAGATTTTGTCCTTGCTTACCAAGATGATATTGCTATCTACAGCCATTTCTGGCAAGAGCACCTTCAGCATGTCAGGGAGATGCTGGTCAGACTGCAGAGGTCAGGGTTGACCATTAAGTCCAGCAAATGTCAGGTGGGTATGGCAGAGGTCTCCTACCTGGGAGATAGAGTGGGGAGTGGTAAGATCAGGCCAGAATCTGCCAATGTGGAAGCCATTCAGGCATGGCCTGCTCCTGTTACCAAAAAGCAGGTGAGGGCATTCTTATGGACAGTGGAGTACTGCAGAAAGTTTGTTCTCAATTATAGTACCATAGCTGCTCCCCCTCACAGACCTGACAAGGGAAAACTAGCCAGATGTGGTAGTGTGGTCCCCAGCATGTGAACAGGCATTCCAGCAGCTTAAAGGAGCTTTGGGAGGACCCCCCTGTGTTAGTCATTCCAGATTACAGCAAAGAATGTGTTGTTGTGCAGGTGGATGCTTCAAACCATGGGGTGGGGGCTGTACTTAACCAGGTTTCCTCAGAGGGAGAAGAGCACCCAGTGGTATAGCTCAGTCATAGGCTCCAACCCAGGGAGGAATGCTATGTAGCTGTAGAAAAGGAATGCCTAGCCATAGTGTGGGCACTGCAGAAACATCAGCCTCATCTATAAGGAAGGAAATTCACTGTAGTTACAGACAGCAATCCCTTAACATGGCTACATTGAGGCAGCCAGCAAAATGCCAAGTTACTAAGGTGGAGCCTAGGGTTGCAAGCATATGATATGACAGGGCAGCACTGCAGTGGGGTTAGCAATGCCAATGCAGATGAGCTGTCAAGACAGGGAATGGAGTGATGTATTCCCAGATAGGCGCAACCTTCTCCAGCAACGTTTCTCAAGGGTCACTTAAAAAACTAGCTTGAGTTTTCAGGGAGGGGAGAAATGTGAAACTGCCAGCCCAGCTATCTGGAATTTTGTAAATAATTATATGTCATTTGTGAATATTGATATGATTTACACAGAACTGTATGTTATGTGCTGAGCTTCAAGAATGTAACCACAGCATACTCTGCTGGAACATAGAAGATTAACTTACAAAACTTCAAGAAAATAACTTGAAATTAAGTGCTTTATAATGTGCTATACAAGTTAGTTAATGCAGCAAGGAGACATGATGTGTAGAGCTAGAAGTTTTTTCTATTGTCTTGGAGAAAAGTAATTGCTATGTTTAAAATGCAAAGTGATTTTATTGCTTTATGGCTCCCTAGTAGCTGCAAAGTTCTGAAAGATATGTATTTTTCACAGAGAGATGCTAAAAATGTTTGTACTTTCTGATAATGGGGGTAGCTTGGGAACTGGAGTCAGGTGACAAAGAGTGATGTCATCCAAGCTAACCCAGCATTAATGTTTGATATTAAATTAGGAACTCTCTAAGAGAAAGACTGGGCATTTTGTATCTTGTCTTGGACCTAGAAACATCCACTCTCAGAACTTCAGCCTGCGTGTTGTCTGTAAGTAAGACTTGGGGCATAGTATCACTCTCTAAGAGAAAGATATGAATATAGCAAATATTAGTTTAGATGTTTTCTGTATTTTTGTGAAACTGTCCGGCAATGTTGTTTTAAAATATTTCCTGTGATTCTGAACTCTGTAGTTACTGTGTTGTTTGAGTATTGTCTTGTTCTTTTATTATTTATTATTAAATATATTTAAAACTTTTAATTGTGGCTGGTTTGTGTAGAGAGCATATGTATTTGGTGACACTGTAAAGGCCACTCCAATAGCCCTGATTGGTCAGACTACCATTCAGATTAATAGTAACATTACACAGTAGGATCAGACACCTTTTGTGAAGGCCTTATAGTAGCTGATAAGTAGTGATTGGTGGCAGTAATAATGACCTTATAGTCTGGGCAGAAGGGGGCATAGCTAGTAAACCTGTGCCAGCCTTCCCCAGGAATGTCTGTGTGTTTGTATATAAATCAAATCTCAAAGTGAGTGTGTGTCAGCTACTTCGGCAGGGACACAAAGCACTGGTTGGACGGAGAGGGTGCTGGAGGTTTTGGCTTGACCACTCAGCTGAAATCTCAACCCTATAGCTATACCAGTGGGGAGTCTTACTGGGGATCCGGAGAAAGAGGGAGAAACCAGTCCCAGACTGACTGTAATCTGTGTGCTGTTAAGGGAAATTGCACTTTACTGTGTGTGTACTTGTAATACTTCCATTGTGTACGTCCCTCACTGTTGCCAGTGGTGAGTATTGAGGCTACTTGATTACTGGGCCAATGCAGGGGAATCACAATCAGGAGCTAGAGTATTTAGCCCTGGAGAGAGCATTTAAGATGTGCTGCAAGCTGATCAGAAGGGAGTTGTGTGGGTATGCTAATAAGTTGTGGAACATTAGGGCTAGATAGAGGAGCAATGTTAGAGTTGAATTTGTCCATTAATATTTTGGCAATACCCTCAGGGGATGAGTGCTGTTGTTATTTATTAGCTCTGAGCATTGCTGGGCATTACCTCTATGGTGTCTGACATAACTGCTGAAGGGTTTGTGGTTGACTTTAACAGTGGTAGCAGTTCTCAATTCATACTTTTGGAGCATTTGATTTCTGTTTCTGAATTCTTTGTTGACCTGTTTGAGTTCTTGTGTAGATAATGTGGTATCATGTTTGCTTTTACATGTTATGAGTTTCTTCCTCTTATTGTGTAGTTTGTTTATTCCTGAATTTGGCATTGTATTTACGACATATGGACACAGATGTCTCGATACATGCTTTGAAATGGACATAGAAATTATTTGCAAATGTGGCAGCATGTGAGATATAGTCATAGTGGTGAGAGGGGTGATTAAATTTTGTCAGATCATCAATTAGCGAAACTATATCTGTCTTAGTGTAGTCTCTGAATACAAAAGGGTTTTATGGTAAGTCAAGTTTTATCCTCACAGTGAGTGTTACTGAATGGTGGTCAGATTTGTCCAGTGATGTGGTAACTGTAGCTGTTGAGTGTATAGGGTGGCAACATTGGTGAGAACGGTTCTAATATCTTTGAACCCCAGTTGGGACTTGAACCAGTTTGTATAGAGACCTACTATTAATGAAGTCCAGAACTCTTTGTGCATATTTATTTGAGGTTGTATTGGTTTTTCATTTAGTGATGGGATAGTCAAAGCCTTCAAAGAGAATCTGGAGGGATGGCAGTTTGATAAGGTAAGTGTCATGAACTACAGGTGACTTGAAGAGAGTACTGCAGCTGGCTATGATATTGTACAGAATTTTATTTACCAATTACCATGAAAAGAATAGTGAGGAGTTGAAAGTTGTTGTTCTGACTTGTCCTGGCTTAAGAGCCTGAAGGTGAGATGACTTATTAGAAATCAGACATGCCGTCTCTAAATACCACTGTTACTTTCCACATTAGATATGAAAGACTGGTAGGCATAAAAACCCTGCACTGTGAGGGTCATATTACTGATAAGAAAACATATTTCAGTAACAATGCAGATATCTATGTTTCTAAGAGTTTGGAATGCCTGTAAGGAGTGCATCGAGCAGTACTTCCCTTATGCAGTCTTGATTTAATTTAGCTATGTAGGTAATTTGATGAGATCGATCCTTCCTAAAAAAAAGGCACTATGGTGGAGGAAAAATTCCTGGACAATAAAGGAAACCATAAAGAGAGATGTGTAGGCTATCCTTAGCAAAGTGGTCAAGGTTGTCTCTCTTCTCCTCCCAGGCAGATATATACGGGGTCCCGTTAGAATAGTTAAACCAATAATTGAAGTCATTTTTTTTGTATAGGGGCATCATTCTTGGTAATGGTAGGGTACTGCTGAATACTAGTTTCATACCATTTTCAGATGCATATTCTGAGAGAGAAATCATGTCCCTCTCCATACGAATCAAGGTGGCATGTCTGAAGTCATTCACTCCCACATGTGCAATGACCATATTGTATGTGTAACTAGGGTGAATGGACTTGAGGGCAGTAGTCACACAGAAGATACTGGCACCTGAGAGGCAGATAACTGTAACTCTGTCTTTGCTCGGCATAGTGAGTGGTGCATCTATGTGTCTGACTATGGAATCGCTTATAACTAATATATTAACAGATATCCTATCTAAGCCCTGCTGCCTGAAGGGGTTCAGACTGCTAGTTGAGTGACCCTTTTTTATGACTATGTTTTCTGTAGTACATATGCATGCTGTTTACCTGTTGGTGTGACACTAAGTGTCTTGTATACTGAACCTTCATGTAAGAGGCCTTTGTGGTTGTCTAAGACATGGTGGGCATGGTTGGGTGAGGTGGGTGGTAGAACTGATAACATGCTAGGTATAGTCTATTTTCTTTGAAGAGAAGCTGGTCTCCAAGGTTAGTAGATACATGCACCTCTCACATATGGCATCATCTATAGAAATAATCAAGGAGTTGTCATTGAGCACGAGGCAGGTCTTCCATAGCCCTAATGTTTCTATTGCATTCAGTCTGGCAAACAATGGGAGGTAAATTGTAACTTCATGATACTTAGTGCCTGGTGAAATGCCGGTACTAATGAGTGCTAATGAAGTGAATTTTTAGGAAGTGCCCATATACTAGAACACAAGTATGAACAATGATGAGTCAAAGCACCAAAGTTGCAATTACACACATACAGTATCAATAAATGAAGGGTAAAAATGTCAATAAAAATATAGCAACAGTTAACAGATATGTGAAGTTGCTACCAACTTGGCTTGCTGCCACAGCAAGAGTTTAGAACAAGCTATTCAGCTCTGGTGCCATAACAAAAGCTTAAAAGAAATTATTTGGCCTGGGTACCTCCACAATGCTCTTCTACCTCTTCATCCTAGTAGCTGACAAGTCATACCATTTGTTTCCTCTCTAGTCCCCTTCAATAACATCCTCATCTCTCTAATACTAATCAACTCTCTCTCCATGCCCTTAATTATTTCTCTAGCACATAACTCATTCCCCATCTTTTCTATTACTCTATTTTGGCATCAGAATACTCTGTTGTTTTTGACCTCCTTATTACTTTACTTGACTCTAGTCCCCTTCAATAACATCCTCATCTCTCTACTGAAAACGGATATATGTCCAGCTAGACTAGCCTGATCAACAAATGTAAAATAAATTGTCACAGACTGTCTGCTTCTGCAAAGTGTCTTCTACATGCAGTATATATCTTATCCTTGGTCAGAAGGTTTCCTAGAAATATTATGTAAATGTATTTCAATCTGTTGTGTTGGCTTTTATCCCTTTGTGTTTAAAGTAAACCCCAATCTACTGTAAATAGTTATATTTGTTCTGGGGCTTTTTACCCTTGTTTATAATTACTTATCAGCTTTATGTGTGTTTGTGGAGTCTTTCTTCTCAACTCTGTGAAAATATTTAATATGTTGTGGGGCTTTTCTCCTCTTGTATATAATTACTCACCAACTCATTCTAAAACATTTAATCTGTTGTGGGTCTTTTCTCCCCAGACAGTATGAATAGATGGAACTGTCATAAATAGGTGTCAGCAGTACACATCCCTGCTGCAGTATATTCAGCACTTCTCAGATGTAGTGGGGGTTTGGTTTGGGTCAAGCCTCATTAGGTGTCCTTATGTTTTCCTGTGCAGTTGCAACCCAGTAGAGTAGAGCAATGACATTTGCAGACAAACTGAGATTAAAACAGCAAACCAGACTACATAGGCCAATCAAAAATACACTGCCCTTGCAACTAGTATCAGATTTTACCTAGAATAATAGTAGCACACCCTTCTGTCACTAGGGGATACCTCGCTAAGCCAGTTCTAATTACAAAAATCCAGCACAACACAGAAGTACAGAATAATATTTAAACACGGTACTAGCACACTCTTAATTAAGTACAAAAACAGAAACCTGTATTTTCCAGATGTAATGGGGTTTGGTTCTGAGTTCAGGTCTAATTAGGTATCATCAGGCATCCTTATGTAGTCATATTCCAGTCAACTGGAGAATTTCTCTGGGGGTGGTGCACTACCTGTGAGCAACATGTTGGAATATATTGCTGTGCTCATTATTTTTTCACTTTTCATCCCAAGCTAACAGAAAATAGTTTTTTTAGAGCTAGGAGTGAAGAGTTTTGCTGTGTATATGCATTTGACAGCAAAAAGTTGAAACACATTAGTGTGGTTACTTGTTCCCATATCAGAGGGACACGTAGATAGTGAATATGTTTTTGGAGTAAGACTTGAAGAAGATGCAGTTTTTGTTTATATCTGACAAGATCAAGTTGAAATATATTACAGTCACTATCTGTTCTTTTACTTTCATCCCAATATAACATCAGAGGGTACCACATAAGGTGGTTACCTTTTTGAAGGGTAGAAATAGATTGTGTATGAAAATACAGGGCAGTTACATTATTACTACTATATGGTCATTGGTTTGGTTTGTCAGTGAACAGTACATATGCCTGACAGAAACAAGATGAAATATGCTGCTGTTGCCATTATGTCTATCATTTTCTTCTCAGTGAGACAACAGATATTAAGAGAATGAAAGCAAAGTTCAGTTGCATAATCATTTTAAATAATCAATGGAATAGCTTGTTGAAAGTCTGCAGTGCATATCTAAGAGAAATGTGGACATTATGTTGATGTACCTCTTCTAATTCAAAACTAATATACCCTTCCAAAAATGATACATTTCAAAGTGACAGTATGTGTGTTACAACATAACTAAAAATTATATTTATTTATCCTGAATATGAATTTTAATTGTCACTGAAATGATAATCTCCCCTCACGCAATTTAGAATAATATGTATTAAAGAACATTACATGAAGATAAAATTGTGTATGTGTCTTTATACCTAGTACTAACAATAAAGTACATTCTGTAGCAGAGGGTCATGCCTTGTTATTATATGAAAGTTGCTATAATATTTAATTTTGTTGCAAAAGTGTACTCCTATGAAGAAAGGCACACTTAGTCAGTATATGGATGAAAAATAAACTTATGCCTTTATTTGTAGTACAGTATATAACATTATGTGTTACGTTTTTGGTACATATTATGTACTTTACTGGTATATGTGTGTTAGTACATTATTGATCTAATTTTCTGGGAGGGGGTACTTTCCTGTGCTCCACCAGCTAACTACTGTGTCCATACTGTGCCCCAAAAAGAAAAGAAACATGGAACCACTATTAGCAGAGGCACATGTGCTTCCTCTGATAATCAGTTATAGTTGAGATCAAGAGAACTAGTGCAGGGGATAAGAGCTCCAGAGGCTATGAAAGAAGTCTGCTGGTCCCCACAAAATGGCCCACTCCCTACAATTCTACTGTCCCCTTTCTGGAGACAGAGGGTTGTGATTAGGCCCTCCAGTTAGGATAAAATGGACCATAAAGCTCTCACATGGGCTGAAGAGTTTGTCTCCTGCCCTGATACAGGAACAGACAGGTCAGTGGGGTAGAGGAAGAGGAGCCACTGGGGAACATCCAAGGGACAGAAACATAAATGAGTGACTAAATAAAATAAATAAATATATAATCTGTTCCCATAACATAGCCATCCTGGTCACAATGAGTATTTCAGTATGTCTCCATTCAAGCCAGGTAATACATTTCTTCACCCCATATCCAGACAACATAACCATCCCCTTTGTAGTACCCATCACTGTGCTGCATTGCCTGGGCAAATGAATGCAACCATGTTAGTATAGGTTCCCTATGCTGCAGAAACATAATTTAGGCCTGGGTTACCCTGCCAAACTCAGTAAAAAGGACAAAGGGAGGCAGGCTAAGGGTCAATTATGGCTGCCATTCAAATAAAAATATCCGACAGCACACATCCTCATCAGTGTCCTAAGTTCTACATCTTTATTTTTGTATGTAGCAGGAGGCAGCTGTACAATGGTAATATATGTTTTTCTGTAGGTGCAGCAGCTATATGTCCCTGCAATATAATACATGCTGGGACATAGCCTTATTGGTGGGGGGGGGGTAACCACCTCCTATGCTGATAAAGTGTGTCACTGAGGAGACTTGTGGCAGGCTGTTGTGCTCTTCACAGACAATATGTTTCTGGCTCACAAGAAGACATATTTTTATTTATGCTATGCAGTAATTTGCTATCACTTTTCATTAAAGGTCTTACGAATTTTAGCCTCAAATCGCAAGTTTTCATAGTGCTTCCAGTGATGTTAACCTTTATCACCCCCAAACTAAGCCGGCTGAAAATGTCAGTGCTTTACAGTACATTGCTAACAGTAGCCACTGCTCACTGCTGTCATGTACATGATATGTTTCATTTATGGGAAGTGGGTTAGTAACCTCTTTAACCTCTTAAACATAATTTTGTATTAAAAACACTATTATTTTTTTTAAATGTGCAAATTTATTAGATTATGAATTAGAGCATTTAAAAGTTTCAGATATGCACATATCATTTATTGGAATACCTTTTATTTTTTCATACTAAATTTTGCATTTTTGCATTAACTGAAAAAAGGCAAGGGTTGTTATGGAGTATCAGCCACCTTATTAAGCTATGTTAATGATTGTTTTGGTTTTCAATACATTTATTAAGAGCAGTACTGTATGTATAGAACTGTACTATGGTAATATGGATGGATGAGTGGGATTAAGAGTCGTATTTACAATAGACACAAGCTAGAATGACCTTTTGGTTTACATCTGAATCATATAAAAACACTAAAGGAAATTAGTTGTGCATTTAAAGTGTATCAGATGAAAAGCAGGCAACTGTTAGCATGAGGAATGATTTCAAATAAATTATATTTGCCCTCATGATACATTCACTATTACTGCTTATTATTATTATTACACAGGCTTAAAGGAATGAACAGTCTCTTTTCTAGGAAGTAATGGATGTTTTGAAATATGACAGAGTTATAGCTACAATTCTGCCTGCAAATGGGACACTTCGGTACTGTAAAATCTGGAAATAAGAAAAGATGTTCTATACAAACATCATGTTTTCTCTTGTATCTTGTCTTATTTTAGTTGTCAAAAACACTCAGTACCCATTGATTTTTAATTAGTTGAGTGACTTCGTTCTGCACAAACTGCTGTTTGTACCTTGCTGCATTTAGTACTACTCAAAGATTTCTTAGAAGAGACTATTTAAACCTGCATAAAACAAGAAAATAGCAGAATTTGTTAGAAGTCTAGAGCAAAAGGATCAGAGAAGGTGAAGTGCACTAAGCTGGGCAAAACATCTGTGGTGCATTACTATAGCTTTCTGCCTGCATTCCTACAGCAACAAGGTTAGATGCCTCATCTGTGTCACAACTGCACCCAGCCTACACCAGTACCAGGAAACTGCTTGATTAATACAACAAAGCAAGATGCCAGATCTGAAAATGATCATGTGTCTGTATTTGTAATAGTGAGTTATGGATTAATCTGCATTGTAGGACTAGTTGGAAATACTGCTGTTATTCTGGTTACAGCTGTTTCCATGAAGCTCAGGAGCGCCACGAACATATTCATTTTAAATCTAGCCGTGTCTGACTTTATGGCTCTCTTTGCAGTTGCTTGGCACTTAGTAGAAATAGTCCTGTCTGGCTGGCCCTTTGGAGAGTTACTTTGCAAAGTCCAAATGACTCTTAATTATGCATCCCTGTTAAGCAGTTGCTTCATGCTGATGTTGATGAGCCTTCACAGGTGTGCCCTGGTTAGATACCAGTCCTGGGCAAGGAATGCCAGAAGCAGCAAGTCTGGATGGAAACTCAGCAGCTTAGTGTGGTGAGTGTGGACAAAGTTTGTGCGTGTGTGTGTGTGTGTGTGTGTGTGTGTGTGTGTGTGTGTGTGTGTGTGTGTGTGTGTGTGTGTGTGTGTGTGTGTGTGTGTGTGTGTGTGTGTGTGTGTGTGTGCGTGTGTGTGTGTGTGTGTGTGTGTGTGTGTGTGTGTGTGTGTGTGTGTGTGTGTGTGTGTGTGTGTGTGTGTGTGTGTAAATGTGCACATACACATGCGCTTAGCAATATCTAAGGTGAACTGTGGACTATTTTGTATGCACTGAAGTTTAATCAACATTTTTAGCCAAATTGAAAAGTACATTCTATTTAAATGTATTTGAATGATTGCAACTTTTCTGAACTTTGTAAATGAAAGAATACATTTCCAGAGCAATGTGCAATTTGTGATTGAAAATGATAATTTTCAGTGCTGATTCCTACAGAAAATTAGAAACAAAATAAGGTGCTAAAATGTAAAATGGTCATTATTTATATATATGTATATGCCTTTATTTGCTTGTATCATAGGACAAGAAACAAGAGTGAAGCATTAATTTATTCCTTTATACTCATACTCTTGTAACACCTTTTTAATGCCTGAATATTCAGTATCAAACATTTGGATAAATGTTGAAAAATATACTTCAAACTGTTTCTTAATTTCACTTAATATTTAAGACAGTATTAGATATTTTAAGACACTAAATTGATTCTTACTCACAGACTCGCAGACATTCAGACACACATGCACATACTCACACACACACACACACACACACATATATATATATATATATATATATATATATATAGGGTCTATATTATATATTCAAACTTTCTAAACCTGGCCAACAAACAATAAATAAATAAAATATAAAAACTAAAAATTAATAAGATAAAGCAGGTAATGGATAGTGAATCCATGAATATATATATATAACCTGGGCACTAAGCTAAGAACATCACCCAGCTAACTGACATTTATTTGTGTATGATTAAGTATAAAAAGGGATTTGCATCATCATTTTATTGCCATGTTAGGATACTTACAATATGGTACAAGTACTGTGTTGCAATGTGACGTATGTGCTTAGGAAGCCAGTGTTTGTCAAGATACAGATGTGCAGCTTTTGTATAGTTTGTTAGCATACTCAGTAAAGACTTTGACAGCTTGGATGCATGACCAACCTTCATGAGGTCTTTACTGTGACTGCCTTCTAGAAGGAGATGTACCACATAATACGCATATTCTGTCTCTGAACTTTCTCGTATTTAAAGGCATATAACTCAGTATACTTCACCCCCCTTTCTTCAAGTTGTGCTGATGTGGAGTTTTTATATGAGGTATAATGATGCACGTATCCATAGGAAGTTTATTTGTTGTACTGGGTAGTATTGTGATTTAGTACCCCCTCCCCAAGTTGAAGAAAAAAAGCTCCACAAATTCAGCCTGAAAAGAAAAAAAAAAGAAAAAGGAAAAAGGACTTCTGCCTCAACAAAAAAAGTAATTGTCTAAAGGCATAATGCCTCCTTGTTGAAATGATGAAATTTATCATGTGAACAGAGTAACAGCCAAATTAGCTACATTGTAATAATGTGCCATTAGCTCCTGGCCATAGTTCCCCACATTGATTATCATTTAAGTAGCCACAAGTGTGCTTTCTGCCTTAAGATGTTGGGTGCTGAGAGCATGCTTCCAGAAACATTGAATCATCATTTGAAAACTATTGACTGCCATTAGATACGCAAGTCTCATAAGAATTCTTCTGAAACGACCCTTCAGATAAGATGTTAAACCAGGGCCCCCATCTGCCAGAGTTGGTGGTAGCTTAAGTGGATGTAAAAGACCCCACAGCATTTATTGAAAAGAGTAGGGGAATTTTCCTGGTGCCCTGGCCAGATTTCCTGTAGTCAGCATGAATACCACATTGGGTCTCCCCCGAAAGGAGACCACTGGCCTACTACGTCTAATCCAGTCAATAATGTTTGAATGAATGACAAGAATATTTTCATGTTGGAGTATTAGCAATGGTGTAAGCAACTCTGCCATACTATAGCAGTGAGTTATTAATACCTTGCCACAGTTCCTTCACAGTGTCAATTAAGCATACAAAATTATGTGATTGTCGCTGCTTAACTGCTTACCAAGAATGCCTTCATGTTAAGGGACAATTTGGACCTCTTTGAAATCACCAATCATGGCCTCTAACTGCTTGCTTCTAGGGCAGCCGCCACTTTCTTCCCAAATTTCCTGTAATGATGATACATTTTAAATTACCTTTATTTCTAAACTAAGCATTTTGTGGGCTTTTTATGTCAACACAAGTATTTAATTCACATTAAACAGACATTTTAATGATTGTAACATTTCAGTCTTTATTATAATCATCTCTGAAACTGTAAAACTGGGTGGCTTCTTCAGTGGCCTTCCAAATCAAGAATATTTAATCAAAATTTTCTCTAGACTTCGGATCTTACTCTGCGGACATAGTTACTCAGATAGTGAAGGCATGGAAGGGATGCATTCTTCATATCTGACAGCATCTTACATGGCTGCAATGCATCTAGCACTTCTGTCCTTTCACATTCACTGATTGTGGAATATGAATTCTTGTTTTAAACAGATAGCTTTGGTTTGTTCTGTACAAATGACTGTCTCTTCTCCCTAAACCCCAAAGGATCTCAGCTGAGCCATTCAGCTTATTACTACAACTTCAGGTTGTTGATCCTACTAAGACTGCTATAGTCTGTCTCTACAGTACAGAACATTTTCTGGACTGTTAGTTATAGAACTATGTTTGTCCTTGTTGATTTCTAACACCTTTATTTTAGCTTGCCTTAGTTCTCTGATGTTACTACAGTTGTAAATATTGATAGTCTGCTTTTAATCTTCTTCCTGTTAATTACTGAGCTGGTGAACATTTGAGATTCTACAATGGAGTACTTCTGTATTCAAAAACTGAAAGATAACAATCCTCATAGCACATTTTTCTACCAGGTTTTTCACCATTTGCCTAGTTATCTCAAACTATTAGAATTTTTGGGTATTTTAGACTTTTACTTAGATGCTTTTCTAATCTGTTAAAGTCCACATTCTTGAATTATGAAGCATTGTCTGATAAAAGAACATCAGATATGTCTTGAAAAAATAGTCAGCATGGACTGATTCCACGGCAGCTTCTGTTATCAGTTAATTTTATCACTTTAGGGGTTACTCACAGTAATGACCTACATATAGTTTTTCAAATGCAAAAAAATCTGTGTTCACTTGACTCAATGGAAGACTAGGTACTTAAAGTAAAGTAGCAGCTTTTCTTGTGGAGTGTTGTTATGGTACATAGCATACATATCACAGGTTTGTAACACTGTATCGATCTTTGCTGACTTTCCTCACTAAAATATAATGTCTCTCTTTCTTTGTACTCTGATATGCTAAGATGTGATTCATGTATTCTCTCAAGCATCTGTTATGTTAGCTGGTTAAGTACAATAATCATATCAGCCTTGAACATTAAGTCTTAGACACAACGTATTCCCTCCCTGCAGGAAATGTAAGACTAAAGTATAAAGTTGGACGGTCTATGAAAAAAATAAAAAAAATAAAAAGGTTACCTATACTGAGGCTGAAGATTTAGCAAACCTACTGGTCGATAAATTTAGCTCTAACTTTACCCCTCTCTCCACTCTGTTTGTCCCTTAATATATACCTGAAACTGGCTTGCCTCCAGCAATCACACTAGAACAAGTCCTAAAAGTGCTGTCAAAAGATAAAAATACTACATAGATGGGTTGCAACAGTATCCCTGTATGGATCTTAAATAGCATGAAGCATGATTTAGTCACATCCCTAACAACAATGTCCAGTCTTAGTCTCCATACAAATTTTGTACGAAAAGAATGGAGAACAGCTACAGTTATTTCCGTGTGTAAGGGAGGACCATCCACAGACCTAGGCAGGCAATTACAGACTCATAAATATGACCAGCCTCATATACAAAGCCATGGAAAGATGTATCATGGGATTAATCAATCAGGACAAAAGGAACCTCCTAACACCAGACCTGTCTCAGCTTGGATTTATCAAGGGCAGGTCATGCTTACTCATCCTGGTGGACTTTTTTGAAAAGGTGATCAAAGCAATGGATGAAGGCAAAATGATAGCCACAACACACCTTAACATGGACAAAGTGTTTGACACAGTTCCCCACTCAAGCATAGTAGAAAAGCTAAATAAACTGGAATAACCCCTATGTCACCCAGTGGATTGCCAGCTGGCTCACAGATAGGATGCAGATAATTAAAATAGGGGAAGTTACCTCCACAAAGAGAACAGTCACTAGTGGAGTGCCCAGAGGCTCTGTGCCAGGACCTGTCCTGTTTTCCATCTTTCTTTCTGAAGTAAAAGCCAATACCAAAGGGCTCTGGCAAGTTAGAAGCAGTCATTGAATCCCCAAAAGACTTAGCCATTGTGCCGGATGGTTTAAGTGAAATAAATAACTGGTGCCAAAATCATAGACTGAAACTAAATGCCAAAAAAATCCATTATTGTATCCTTTGGGAAGTCATCTACTCCAGGGAGCTACCACACATTGACAATACATCTCTAACAGTTGACCCAGTTGTTCTAGATTTGGGAACGTATGTGGACAGTGGCTTAAAATTTGACCAACATGTCTCTATTGTTGTAAGAAAGTCCTATAATGTTTAGCTCGTAAACAAACGGCTTGTGTCTAGAACTAGAGATGTCATTGTCCTCCTGTACTCAACCTTCATAAGGTCAGTCACTGAATATAGTGTCCCCTTTGGCATGTATCTGTTCAGATACATGCAGCAAATGGAATGCCCACAGAGATACCTTACTGAAAGCATACAAGGACTAAACAACATGTCCTAAATTGTTCCTACAGACTACTAAGAGGTGACCTGTGTCTGTTACATGAGGCATCCCCTGGCCCATTACTGATGTATTTACTGCATATCAGCAAGTCAGATGGCATCAGAAATACTTAGTCTAGGAATCTAAGCCTCTTTTGCAATATCAGCAGAATGGTTTGGAGGGGACAGGTATACCTCACCGAGGATACTGCTGCTGTGAAACAGACCTCCCATCCACATAGAACAAAGGTCACCCTTCTCCATTTTCAAGTCCAACTTTGATCTATTGATGGGAAACAGAAAATGTACCTCAGGACTGCCCTGGTAATGGATAGAAACAGCTCCTAAATGCATTTCCCATGCATGGGTCCCTTCAAATTATGTATGGTATGATCCTGTTTTTCTCATCAGTGGTAATATATAATTATCATTTACGGGATGGCGAGACCAATGTATAACCAAATGGGATAAGTTATTTTGAGCATAAAAAGGGAAGTTGACTAGTCTTAAAATCTCCTGCAAGGACAGCTAACCTGGTACTTACCCGTGAAGCTATGAACCTATAAAGTTCCTTTCTTCTGATTGATGATTTTTGCTCTGGACCATCTATCATTGTCACTTCAGTAACAGAATTTTTAAATGCCATTGCACCTCTGAGGTTCTTTCATTTTTCTTCTGCCACAGACAGCTGTGAAACCATTGAAATAATCTCTAGTTCTACTTTTAGTACCACTGCATTCTGCTCAGGTGAATATACTGTACTCAACAGGTATGCTATATGAAGCTACTTCTCTTGTCTGTACTCACTCTATTTATTTGTAAACCAGGTATACTTACTAGGCAAACGTGCATCTTTTGAGGGGTGACCCATGAGTACTGCCTGGTGATGTATACAATAGGCAAACAAGAAATTGAGGGACCCACTACTATGGGATGAAGTTCTTTAGAAGCAATTGGCTTAAAGTTTTCTGTAATTTTGGATATGTCTTCAGATGTTTTCTGATTATGGTTAGCAGTGATTTATGTTTCTACTTGCACTTTTCTCACATAATACTCAGTTGCTAATGGTTCTTTATCTGGGTGTACTTCATCTGTGTACTTATAAATAGTCTTGACTTATCTCACATAATACCCAGTTGCTAATGGTTCTTTATCTGGGTGTACTTCATCTGTGTACTTATAAATAGTCTTGACTTATTGGTAGGGTCAGTTTTCTTGTAAGGTCACAGCTCACATATCATTCTAACCTGTATCCATATATAACACAACTGTCTTATTTACATCATAAGTGCTTCTGGTTCTAGTTTCTTCAGTATTTTAAAAAAATCCTGTATGTAGTTCCATTCCCAAGCCTACATCTTCCTCCAGTAGCTTTCAAAAAATTGCATAATTATCTCTGTCATATTTGGTGTGAATTTTGCAAGCTACTGTATCATTCCTACAAATTTCTTCAAATTCTGCTTATCTTCAGGGTTTGACATTTTGGAGGTTGTTCTTTCTCTGAGTCTGAGTCTGGCTTCAATACCGCTGACATTTGAATGTGACTTGTATGTTTCATATTTGTTACACTTATACACTTGCTTTTATTTGATTTAAAATTGTGCTGTCTCAGTCTGTTCATAACTGTATCAATCGCTTATCATTTTCTTCTCGTGTATGGCTCCACATTAATAGATCATAATTTATGTTCATGATATCTTCTGAGCCTTTACAGAAATATAGTTGGAAGGCAATTTGTGTGAAAGCAAAGGGTAGTTACATGACTACTGTTAAAATGATCCTTGTGTCTTGTTGGGTAGAGGAGAGGGCAATTATGGCTGAGAGTAACAAACTGAAACACATTGTTGTGGCTATTCTTTCTTTCAATTTAATTACAATCTGACATGAATGGGATACAAAAAGTAAGGTTGCTATCTTTTGGGTTGGGGAGACAGACTGTGTTTGAAAGTAGAGAGTTGCTGTTGCTGATCATTAATATGGCTTGTAGGGACAGTATACATGCCTGCAAGCAGCAAGTTGACATACTTTGTTTTTTCACTTTCTTCATGATCACGAATTTAAACTGTGAAGTGAAAATGTCTATCTTTTTCTTGGGGGTGCATATTATATATAAAAGCAAACGGCAAGTATACATTTGCTGTGAAGCAGTCATCAAAATAGCTTGTTGGGCTGGATGTATACTGTGCCTCAGAGCAATACATTACTGTTAACAGTATTTCATCCACTTTTATCACAACCAGATATTAGAAGTCAACACATAAGGTGTCCATGTTTGTGTGTTAGGGACAGACAGTATGTGTCTTTGAAAACTAAGGGTAATCACATGATTTCTGTTAAATGATTATATATATGGTTAGTGACAGTGCACTGTATAAATATCTGAAGACAGTTGAAATACATTGCTTTGGCCGTTATGCCTTTCACTTTCTTCACAATCTGACATCAGAGACAAATAAAAAAGTGGGTGTAGTTTTGGGGGCAGGATACATGTAAAAGCAAAAGGCAATTGCAGGAGTCTTCAAAATCTGATATCAGAGATGAATAAAAAAGTGGGTGTAGTTTTGGGACCAAGATGTATGTGAAAGCAAAGGTAAATCACATGATTCTTCATAACCTAACATCAGAGACAAAAAATGGGTGGAGTTTTGGAGGCAGGATATATGTGAAATCAAAGAGCAATCACAGGGTCTCAGTTAACTCATTAACACCTATGTGGTGTGGAACGTCACACCTCTTGCAGCCTAAACATAGCTTGTATTCCTGAGCATTTTCAGAAAAATAAACTTAAAAAACATAAGACAGATAAATATAAATATTTTATGAACAGTAAAAGCTATTTAAACTGCAGAAATGATAATGTTATCAGTAAGAAGTATTACATACAGTGATAACAGTCAGTGAATTTATAGTCTTTCTTTAAATACTATACTGTATTATAATGTACACAAACCCCAAATTACATTTTTTGTAAAGTTTCACAAACACACATTCATATCTTGGAATCTGTGCAACTTAGACATATATTGTTTGAACATTATTGTTAGCTAGACAAAAACGTTCACATGACAGCAAGAAATTCCTCTCTGAGTACATGTTTATTGAGATATTTACAAAAATATGAAAACAAATGCTTAATTGTACAATTAGCAATTTAAATGACACCAAATCTCTCTTAAGATGTGCAACTTACAGTGCAACTGTCAAAGCTAATTTTCTTCAGTATCATCTAAGGTTTTACCTGATGTCACGTATCCATTCACAAATCACTTGTTTTTTTAAATATTAAGTGCATGCAGAAATATTGTTTATTTTCATAATTACTAACAAACAACAACATCTCAGGTGTAATGTGATATAAATGGACATTGACAATGAAATTCCTGGTCTTCCACCATGGCATATTATACCATTACCCTCAATAACATATAGGGCTCTTAGCTATGAAAATATAAACACAAATATGAAAATATGAATAATAAGTGACAAATAGTGATTACTTTTTCTACTACAGCAGATCCTAGAGTATCGGTCTTAATGTCATTTTGTTAATAAATGCTTGTACTTTCTAATACTGTATATTATTTGCTGGTAAGTTGCTTAGTTAAAGAAGCCAGATCCAAAAAGGCATGGGCACCATAAGGACCTATGGGTATGAAGTGGAAATATACAAAAAGGTGTTTTAGGCTTGAGCAGTTTAAAAGATCATCAATATGGCATGCTTGGGGTGAACAATCTATGTAGGGGAGTAAGTTGGAATATATTACTGTGACCATTTTATTTATGTGACTTCACGGTAAATGGTGGTGCACCCTATCAAATAGGGAAGTTGCATTGGAACAATATTTGTGTAAAAGGAGTGGAAAGGAGCCAAGTATAGGTTCATAGGTTTATACTAGGCTGTCTGCCCTAAGGCATTTATAAGCCTAGCCCAAAGATTTGTGGCTTCACCCACCCCCCTTAAAAAAAAAAATACTGCCATTGTTGTTTTGTTGTGCTCTGTCCAGCAGTGACACAGAGATTCTTCGGGGTAAACCCGATCTCCCCACCACCATCCAAGATTCAATTTTGAACAGAGCCAGCAAGGTGCTCTGCCTCACATGGACGGGATTCCACAGCATAGGGAGTCTCTGGGTGACAAATCTATCCCCTCAGCATGTCCTATTTATATCCATGCTAAGGTTTAAGTCACTTGCTCTGGATCTGGATGTGGATTTTTTGGATTTGAGGTGGAGCATGTCCATTAATTCCGGGTTGGACATGGCCTTGTATGTCAGGCACAGGTCACCTCTGAGCAGGCGGTATGTGACTGAATAGAGCTGGAGTTTTCTCAGTCTGGCAGCATATGACCAGATTTTGAGTCCCTTATCCCTTTTTGGTGAGACTTTTGGGGTCTCTCCAATTGCTGCAGGTGTCGGGTGAGATACATCCGGGGCATCGTTGGTCTGATAAGTGAAGAGTACAGGGGAACAATGACCTCTTGATCTGGATGTGAATCCTTCATGATCAGGTGGGGGCAATAGAAGGTCTTTCTACCCACTTTAGCAATGTGAGTGTCAAAGAAAGGCCACTGTCAACCTGGGTCCCCAGGTCCTGATAACCTCTTCTGTGCTTAATGGATTGCCACCTATATGGTAGCTTGGGGTTATGACTATACATTTTGGCATTTAACTTCAGGCCATGGCTCTGGCACCAGCTATGAGACCCTCTGAAGGATATCTGTGTCCGATTACTTTCCACTATGGCGCCCAGTTTGCAGTCATCTGCAAACTTTGTCAGCCATAGTCCTCCTATGTTTGCCTGTACTTCTGAGAAGTAGATGCCGAACAACAGGGGGCCAAGGACTGAGCCCTGTGGGACACCACTTGTGACCGGCTTGGAGTCTGACATGGCGCCAGCAACTCTAACCCTGTGGGTTCTGTCCTTTAGCCAGTTTGCAACCCATCTTGTGACATATGGGTTTACATTTAAGCTGGTAAGTTTCTCTGTAATACCCGAGTGGGGTATTGTGTCGAAAGCTTTTGCAAGGTCAAGGTAGGCTGTATGGATGTTAGAAAAATAGTGAAGACACAACCAATGCTTTGGATTTTGACTTGTGACTTTCTTAGTATAATTTCACAGCATTTCTACAGCATTTCTAAAGCAAATACACAAACATGCACATTTACTTCTTACACAGGGTGAATAAGTAATGTTACTAGTACATTTTGTCTTTTTAGCATAAAACTGCAACCATTTTTTATTTCTCCATAAAGGTAATGCTCTGCAGCATATGAAATGTCAATATTGCAAAAAATAATAATAGTAACTAAAATAAAAAATGGAAAACATTGCTAGGAATTGCAAATCTGCACTCAGAAATTAAGCAAACAGCTGTTCTGCTATCTCTGCACAGCCTAACTACAGCTTATAGAGAATATGAAGTCCAGAAAGTTTTATTAGAAAATGCCAAACTGCTTCAGAGATACAGCCATGTATTTATAGTCTCCTTCAGTAGGATTTTGTGGCTATTCGAATGCATCAAGCTGCCAAATCACATTACACTGCAGACCTCCCAACTGTCCTGAATTACTCGGTTTTTACCGAGTTTTGGGGTCCAAATAATGGGGTGTCATGATTCCCGAGTGGCACCCCTTCATTTCCGATTTTTGTTTCTATATTTTGTATGTTTTTCATATTGTATTTTTTAATTTTCACACTTTAGCTGCTGTCATTGTGTGTGCGATGACGTCAGCTCACCAGGGCTACCAGCCTGTCGGAATTAAGCTCGCGGCGCACGTATTTCTGTGTTTCTGGCTGGTTCAAATGCTTTGCGAGCAGGAACGAACCAGCTAAAAAGAACAGCAAGGATTTATTTTTATTTAGAAGAAGGCTCGTATTTTATAAGGCTTGCAAGGATTTAACTAAAAACAAACTGTCTGGCAGCAAAAAAAGGATTTATTTAGAAGGCTTGGACTGCAAGGAACGAACCAGCCGGAAAGAATAAGGCTCGGACTGCAAGAATTTTGTAAGAAGGTATGAAGGCTCGAAGGGATTGGAGAAAGCTCGCCCTGGCTGGTGAGTAAGCTGATTGGGGGCTGGTGGTTACAAAATATATTGGTTAGAGACCCGTGAATGAGGATTATTGTACACTGAGAGTCTTAAAAAAACACAGGTATTGTGATCATTTGTGTTACCCAAAGGTTAGTAGCCAGGGTGAGACTGTGCACCTCTTGTTGTATTTAGGTACATTTGGAATACGTATTTGTTTATTTGCATTTGTTTAACAGAAAAGTCTGACTGGGTTTTAACAGTCCCTTTTTCAGTAGAGGCCTGCAAGAAGAACAGCTGCAGTGTTTTATACTGAACTTGAACATGAGAAACATAGAACAGAGAAATTACATAAAATAAATATACAATTTTGCAAGAAGGTAGATTGCTACCAAAATTTGAAATTTGTATTATGATTATTAATGCTGACACAGGATAAAAGTTTCCTTTTCAATGCAGTTGTTGGCATATGTAAAAAAGAAACAACCTACAGTAGAAAGTCAAAAAGCTGAAATAGAATGCCTGGTTTAAGAAAACTGAAATATGCTGACAATTGTGTATGGTTTTGAGTAAGGGATACTTAAAATGCTAGTCAAAGGTGCAATAGTTTGTGCCAGGTGAAAGTATGTCCATGTATTTGGGGTACAGTTAGAAGTTTGTTACACAAATCAACAGAAACTATAATATATATATGTATATATATATAAGAGCAAAATGCTGTTTTGATCTTTGTTTCCAGATGTGCCGTACATAAAGAAATAAAATGATTAATGAATAATGCAGATGTAGAATAATATTTCAGGAGTATCAGTTCTTTCCTTTGCATTGGTATCTTAATGTCAGGTCACTGGCATACTTTGACATAACATAATTTGTATACTTCTTCACTGGATACATCGTTTGCCAAAGTCTGTAACCTTTTTATTCCTTCTTTCAACACTAAAATGGATTTTAATTCTCTGCTCCATCTGCCAAAGCAAAAAATTCTTTTAATAATGTGAAATGGCTCCCTGGGAGTATGATAGCTTTAGGCTGTATCTCTGGAAAGATGATTTTTGCCAGTATGCAAAACTGCTAAACTTAAGTACTTGCACTTGCTCTATTAAAGTGGTGGTGGAGTTCAAAAGACTCTAATTCTATGGGGTATTCTGGCACACATAACATTCCTCTTTATATATGGTATGTCAGTCATGATTTATATATCGTAGTAGGGGGCAGTTTGCCCTCTCTAGGAGCACTATTTGTATTCAAGAATTAGCATTAACCACTATTGGAGTGAGAAATATTACCTGTTAAGTCAAGTCTGGGTTATGTTTGACAGTTTATTGTTAATTTTGAACTTATTTCTTTTATATTTTTTCATGGAAGGTTATATTCTATTTAGATAGAATATTGTCTCTAAATGTCTCTTGCCTCTGCCACTCTTTTTCATCTGAGACTGTTCCTCATAAAATCTGTGGTTTTCAGGACAATGCAGTGCAGGATTGAACTCATTAAATAATGACAGGCATTTGAATTTCAGACTTCGTATTCATCAGAAAATAAATATTAACACAAAACCTTTTATTCTACCAACTTTCTAAGTTTATAAGATCAGTATTTTAAATTTGTCCCTATTTTGGGGCTGTATTCCCCCATTACTGGCTTGTCCAGGTTTTTGTGCTAAGAGGTTGAGAGCTATGGTGAGAAGTGAGAACTGAATTCACTAAATTATAGCCATTTAAGTTTCAGTCTTCCTATCTTTAATGAAACTTCTGATTTGGCATAGTGGTATGTTGCTCTTACTGTAGTGTGCAGGGTCCTGGGTTTGAGACTTGCCAGTGGAACGCATGGTGGTAACACAACATTTTATTCTAGCAACTTTCAAAAACTATACAAGCAATGTTTAAAATGTGTCCCTGGCTTTTGGCATTTTGTACCCCCCCCCCAAAAAAAAAAAACTAAAATTGAAAATAAGTGCGAGAAGCTGTGCAGGATGCCTATGGTTTATACTACTGTTATTCTATTTATAGTGTGGGTGTGTGGACACACTTTTATGATGGAAATGTTCTGAATTGGTCATTATTGGTTCATGCATTTTGTTTCTTTGCCTACAGCTTACTGGAAAAATGTTCAAACAAATGTAAAATTTGCTCTGTCTAACAAGTGTGCTGTATTATATAAGGAATATAATTTAATAAAGATAGGAAGGTATATCAAAGAAAACATGTATGTTTCTTGTTTTGTGTGCAAGGGGCCAATGATTTGAAAACAGCCCAAAGGTAATCTTTATCCACCACTGGCCAAATGCATTTTCTTTGAATGTGGTGTGGGTTTCACTGCTGCTTCAATTAATGTGAGTTTCAAGGGCAGAGAAGTTTTAATGCCAAGTCTATTTTTGTTGTGAGACAGTGTTGTTTTGTTTAGCAGATGTCTATTGGTGTTTGTGCATTGGGCTGTAAAATGTAAAAATAAAATCCAAATAATCATTGTATTAATAAAGCAGTATGCATGCACACATTAGTGTTTATGGTAAATGGGCGAAATAGTCAGGTAATGGGACATTGGAATAGCTGCAGTGGGACTTGTACCATATTTTGGTTGTCTGTTCTTCAGTTTGCATTTGAAAGTTGGTATCCCACAATTCCATTGGAGTGGGTGGGGTTAAGTAATTATGTATGCAAATTATATGTTAATCAGCATACAGATTTGTACCTATTTTTCATAGGCCTTGTCCAGATTTTTGATGTTTCCAGGTTGAGAGGTATGATTACACTCATCATATTAGATGAAAATATATGATTTCTGCTGAGGGTGGCAGAATGGTGTCCGTCTGCAGTATGTTGCCATTACATCAGAATAAAAATAAATCATGTGCTGGTTTATTATATGTAACATGCTGTGGCTTGAACTTCATAATCTAATGGGGCCATATTCAGCACTCAGTGAACTTAAATGATTCTGGTTAGCACTGAAATCTTGATTGCATTTTAAACCCCATTGACCTGTTATAATTCTCTGATAATTGTCCTATGAACATTCAACGGTAAGTTGACATATGCCCTGGGATTCATGAAGCTTGGCGCAAGGACGGTTTTAGCTTTGTGCTGAGCATCCTCATTACAGATGGGGCAGCAGCGCCATATGAATATGTATGAGGACACACCGCCGCACCCTCGATGTGCACAGGAAACATGTGCGAGTGCAGGGGGTGTGTACAAGTGCTCTATGGAAGTGTACACATGCCCCAACAGTTGCACAACCTACTATGCTTACTATTAGAGCCCACCTCTAATAGTAAGTCAGTAATTCAGTGTCCGTGGATACCGAAATGTATGGTAAGCATACAAGAGTGTCCATGAACAGTGAAATAAAATCGAAGTAGTAAACACACAAGCACGTAGTGGAATGTTGAGCCCCATCCCTAGAACTTTCACAATTAGATTCCCCATGGTCCTATTATACATTTGTATTGCTGCAATATCGAAAGTGTAAGCAAAGCGCAGTGTGTTTGCACGTCCTTGCCCTCCGCTGAGCGTAGCTTACACATCAAAATCATTCAAATAGAGAAAAACATGC